>NC_062970.1:0-13797 GCF_023119035.1 Salvia hispanica | reverse complement strand
CATTTTTATTCGTTACTTTTGTCGAGTTTCATTTACCTGCAAATTTATAGTAAGAAAATGAGTAAGAAGAAAATATTGATTTCTATATGTGTATAATATTTTAGTGGTCCCTTTCAATTGTACATGATAATATTGTTGTGAATTAAAATGAAAAAGGGAAAATGAGCTCCAGTAAAAATTTCCATTATGTCTGGGGATAATTATCCATCTATAAAATTTCTCAAAAAAAAAAAATACTGAAATTATACATGTTCCATGATTCCATCATTTTACATCAAAGAGATGGAACACACTGTTAAGAGTCTTCCTCTCAACGTAGGTCGGAACTGAGAAGAGAGAAGTCCCGGGAGGCGGAATCCCGACGACCGCTTAGGGTTGAGAAACAGAGAGAATAAAAGAGAAGGAAGTAGGCGTAATTCTTGTCTGCTTTATTGATGAATTCAGCGCCTATTTATATTCTAAGGACCCTAGGGTTGGTTCGACTTTACGGCCCGGGAAAGAACCAACAAAGAAAATCCGGAACGGAGCTTATAAATTGCTCGACCCAATTGTTCATGAAATAATAATAAAAAAATAACAGAAGCCCAAAATAAAACAAAACATAAGTCTAGCAATAATAATAAAACGATTCTATAAATTCCCACGCTCTATTTGGAGACGAAGTCGCCAAATCGAACGGGTGGTCTTGTCCTCCTCCTCGGTTTCCCCTGCTTCTTCGTCTCTCTTGGCGAGGGCCTCCCTCGCTCCACCGTTTCACAGTTCGGCTCCTCCGACCCCTCTTCCTCCTGCCCCGTAAGTTGGACCTCGTGCTGCACCGACGTCGCACCTGTATCAACTCCCCCCGGGTTAGCGACATCCTTGTCCTCAAGGATCATGTCCGGAAAACGTCGTCGTACCATTTCAAGCGGTTCCCACGTCGGTGTCGCCCCCCCATCATCATCCCACTGAATCAATGCCTCCTCCAATGGCGCCCCATTCTGCCACACCGTGCGGCTGGACACCCACTTTAGAGGCCTCGCAACCGGCCTGCCCCGCGCAAACAGAGGCGGCAAGGCTACTGCGTCCGGCGACCCTGCACAAAGGGGCGAAGCAAGCTTACATGAAAAACATTATGCACCCGGCTGCCATCTGGTAAACGAAGGCGATACGCCACTTGTCCAATGCGCTCGAGCACCTCAAACGGCCCAAAAAACCTGCGTGCTAACTTTGAAGACAGCGGCTTGGCTACGGAATACTGTCTATACTGTTGTAACTTCAGCAACACTTTGTCCCCTACTTCAAACTCCACATGCCTACGATGCTTATTCGCCGCGGCCCGCATCCGTTGCTGCGCCCTCTCCAAATTATCGCGCAACGCGACAATTAACTCACCCCGCTGACGAATTAGAGACGCCACATCTGAGGGGGTGGACCTTGACGGCTCCGAGGCCACCAACGGAGGGGGATCGCGCCCATACAGTGCTTTGAATGGAGATGTCCCTAAACCCTCATGGAAGAAGCAATTTAGTGACAACTCTGCCCACGGCAAGAAATTGACCCACTTATTCGGTTTATCTGCGACAAACGCCCTCAAGTACTGCTCCAACCCCCGATTCCGGACCTCTGTCTGCCCGTCGGATTGCGGGTGATACGCGGTAGTAAAGTGCAATTTAGTCCCACTTAAACGTAGCATTTCCTCCCATACATCGTTCAAGAAAACCGAGTCCCTATCCGAGACCAATGTCTTGGGAAATCCATGGTGCTTGACCACCGTTTCGATGAAAAGGTTCGCCACCCTCAAGGCGTTGAAATGCGGTGGCAACGGCGCAAAGTGCGCATACTTGGACAATCTATCAACCACCACCATGATTGTAGTGAAACCCCGGGACTGAGGGAGGCTCGTCACAAAATCCATTGATACGTCTTCCCAAACCTGCGAAGGAACGGGTAGCGGCTGCAGTAACCCCGCTGACTTCTGCGTCGAATACTTAGTCGTCTGACACTCCACGCACGCCTGCACATACTTCTTCACATCCCGACGCATATTCTTCCATTAAAATTGAGCTGCCAGCCGCCTAAACGTCCTCTCCACGCCCGGATGCCCAGCTTGAGGTGTCGAATGGTGTTCATGGAGCAGTGGTAATTTAACCGCAGACAACTCAGCCACGTAGATTCGGCGACCCCGATAGAGCAAACCCCCGACAAAAGACCAACCCGCCTCTGCCTTACCCTCTGCAATCAGTGCCCGCACGGCGAGCAGCTCGTCCAGCGTGTCCGTCTCCGCGCGCAACCTCTCCAAAAGTTCTGGCACTTGATGTGCCACTAGCGCTCGCAGCGCCGCCTCCGTGAGTTCGCGGTCAGCCTCGCCATCGCCCGGCACCATATCTCGTCGTGACAACGCATCCGCAACTTTATTGGATGCCCCGGCCTTATACTCGATACGAAACTTATAACCCATCAGCTTTCTAGCATAGAATTGTTGATCCGGGGTTTGGATAATCTGATGCAATAATTCTTTTAAACTCCGCTGATCACTTCGAATCACGAATTCTCGCCCAAGCAAGTACTAGCGCCATTTCTGCACTGCCTCCACTATCGCATACAGCTCCTAATGGTACGTCGACGACACTCGCCAGCGGGTGACCCTCTTGAAGGAGCACCGCACCTACACCAAAATCTGAAGCATCCGTCTCTATACAAAATACCTTAGAAAAATCCGGCAATCTGAGCACCGGTGCTGACGTCATCGCGGTCTTAAGCGCCTGAAAACTGTCATCTGCAGCGGCAGACCAAGTAAAAGCGTCCTTCTTAAGGAGCTCGGTCAGTGGCCCTGCAATTGTAGCATAGTTTGCCACAAAACGCCTATAATATCCTGTGAGGCCCAAAAATCCGCGTAATTGTTTGACGGACGACGGGGCAGGCCACGCAACCATAGCCGCGATTTTCTCTGGGTCGGCTTTCAGCTGGCCCGCGGATATCAGATGTCCCAAGTACTCTACCTTCGTGCTGCAAAAAGTACACTTGGACAATTTAACCAAAAAAAAGTTAGCCTTCAAAATCATGAGTACCTCGTGTAAATGGCGAACATGGGACTCCAAGGTGGGGCTGTAGACCAGAATATCGTCAAAAAAGACGATAACAAAGAGTCGGAGCAACGGCCGAAAGATAGTGTTCATGGCAGATTGGAACGTCGAAGGGGCGTTAGTTAAGCCAAACGGCATGACCAAGAACTCAAAATGGCCATCGTGAGTTCGAAAGGCTGTTTTGAAAACGTCATCCGCATGCATCCGAATCTGATGGTACCCGGAGCGTAGGTCCAGCTTGGTGAAAAAACGGGCTGCTCCCAACTCATCAAACAGTTCATCCGAAGTCGGGATAGGGAAGTGATCCGGCACCGTGATTGTATTCAAGGCCCTGTAGTCAATGCAGAACCGAAAGGATCCATCCTTTTTTCGGATGAGTAACACTGGCGAGGAGAACGAACTATGACTCGGCCGTATAACCCCCGAGGCTAACATCTCCTTAACTTGCTTCTCAATTTCATTCTTCTGGAAGTAGGGATATCTATAAGGACGCACATTGACCGGTTTGGAGTTTGGCAGCAAATGAATGCGGTGATCTAAGGGACGAGGCGGTGGCACACCCGTAGGGGTGCGAAAAACTGCTTCATGCGAACGCAACACTGCTAAAATCATGGGATCCAGATCATCAGAAAATTGGGGTGGATCAACCGTGGGGTTGAGGTCATCCACTCCGGCCACCGTGACCATCTCAAATAACTCCGCCGCTCCCTTCAAAGTCAGCAACCGCGCAACCACCTTGAGAGAGGCTGGCTGGACAAGTGGAGCAGCTACCTTCAAGCGTATCGGAATCCCATTGCGTATAAACTCCAAAGTTCCGTCTACAAAATCACTCGTCACCCGCCTCAACGATTTCAGCCATGCCAATCCGAGTATTACATCCAGTCCATGAACAGGGAGTATATGTAAGTCAATCAAAAATATCTGCGACTGAATCACAACACGGGTCTGCAAGCTAGCGTGTGAGCAAACCAGTGACTCGCCATTACCCACATAGACACGGAACGGTTTAATCGCAGTTAAGGGAAGCGACAATTTCTGCGCCACACGAGGATGCAAAAAGTCATGGGAACTACCTGTATCCACCAAAATAACCACCTGGTTGGCGCCAATCGTCCCCTTGAATTCCATAGCCTCAGGCCGCTGACGCCCTTCCATAGCATATATGTGGGAGAGGTCAGTCGTGATCACCTTCGGCTCCTGATGCTCCGTGGGCATGTCTGTCTCTTCCGTCTCCTCACCATCCTCCGCACCCATATAAGCCAAAAAAGGTCGTTTGCAAGCATGCCCTTGCACCCATTTCTCCTCGCAATACACACACAACCCGCGACGGGTGCGATCTGCCCGCTGTGCCGCCGTCAAGTGGATGACCGGCAACTTAGAATAGTCGGGACCCCTAGCGTAAACCGGTCTTGTTGCTACCTGCGATTGGGGCTGCTGAGGACCCGCCGCTGGGGTTCCTTTTTGGTCCCTGGGAGGCCAATTTCGGCGCTGAGGTCCCGGTTGTGCCGCTGGCTTTTCGACACTGCAATCGAACTCAATGGCGAATGCCATCGCCGCCGCTACTGATCGCGGGTGGCTATGCTTGACCTGACTTTGAACCGGTTGCTGGAGTCCGGCGATATAAATGGGTAGAAAAGTAGACTCTGGGATATTGGGGATTCGGTTCCGCATCGACTCAAAGGTCGCGTTGTAGTCCGCTAGGGAACCCGTCTGTACCAGTTTAGCAATCAAGCCCAAATAATCCTCAAAACTCTGCGGGTCAAAATGTCGCCGCACGTCCTCCAAGAAGTCGTGCCAAAGTACAATCGGGTTGCTGGCACGATAATTAAACACCCACTCTGCTGCTTGTTGTTCAAAAAGCATCACTGCATAATGAAGGCGGTAGGCCTCCGGCATCATAAGGTGATCGAAATAATACTGGACCGAGCAATCCAGTTCACAGCGTCTGAGCCATTGAAGCGCGGTGGTTTCATCTTGACATCCCGCGGCTGTTCCCATGCTCGCTGACCTCCTTGATTGTGCCACATCGGGGTTGTCCCACGAAGTCTGCTGACGTCCCGACGGCAGCGTTACCCCCTGCGTGAACCCCGGAGGATCCCACGATGTCAGCGGGCCCGTACTAGCCTGCGAACCAGACCCAAAACTTCCCAACAAACTCGGCATGGAAAACGGCGGCAAGGCAGAACTGACTGTGAGGTTTCCTCCACCAATTCCCGTCCCTGACCCCGACTGCTCCCACGATGAACGCGGAGGAGGCGGTATACTGGTCACCACTGACTGCGTAGGAATTGAATTCGGAAGCGATTTCGGCAGAGCGTCGGTAAACCAATGCGAAGGAAGACCCAGGCTATGGGTCGTACCCGAACGCGGCGGAACCAATCGACGATCAAAATCATCCATTCGCGTTTCGAACCGTGCCAGAGAAGCCAGAATGTGCTCGAACATCGTTGCTATGGGCGTCGGCTCCACATTACCCGATCCAGCTGATACGCTCGTGTTGCTTAGCGTCGTAGACGATCGAACCCCTGTAGATCCCGTCGAACGTCCGACCTCCGAAGTACTAATATCCATGAGTTCGGTGAAAGCACCAGTTTGTTAAGAGTCTTCCTCTCAACGTAGGTCGGAGCTGAGAAGAGAGAAGTCCCGGGAGGCGGAATCCCGACGACCGCTTAGGGTTGAGAAACAGAGAGAATAAAAGAGAAGGAAGTAGGCGTAATTCTTGTCTGCTTTATTGATGAATTCAGCGCCTATTTATATTCTAAGGACCCTAGGGTTGGTTCGACTTTACGGCCCGGGAAAGAACCAACAAAGAAAACCCGGAACGGAGCTTATAAATTGCTCGACCCAATTGTTCATGAAATAATAATAAAAAAATAACAGAAGCCCAAAATAAAACAAAACATAAGTCTAGCAATAATAATAAAACGATTCTATAAATTCCCACGCTCTATTTGGAGACGAAGTCGCCAAATCGAACGGGTGGTCTTGTCCTCCTCCTCGGCTTCCCCTGCTTCTTCGTCTCTCTTGGCGAGGGCCTCCCTCGCTCCACCGTTTCACAGTTCGGCTCCTCCGACCCCTCTTCCTCCTGCCCCGTAAGTTGGACCTCGTGCTGCACCGACGTCGCACCTGTATCACACACCCTATATAAATTGCAAAGTTTTGGATAGTAAACCGCAAATTAAGTTCATGTGACAAATTCTAAGTAGTGTTTGCTTCCTATTCATATATACTTTGTTTAACCAAAACACATCTTTATCTCCTACTAACTGAGGCAATTATGTTACCGAGAATTAACTAAACCAATAATTATATCCCAAGATGTAAATTATTAAAGGATTCTACTCTAACATTACTGGTGTTGGTTAATTGATTACAAAAAGAATCGTTTTTTATTATTAGTATTAGATTTATTCTTGTTTGATTGGTCTTAATTAAAGCTAACAGAACTCTTAAGAAGGCTTTTACTAGTACAAGTTAATCCACTGTTTAATAAGATGAATTGAAATTTTAGCTATCTCAAAACTCTTAATAAAATCTATTATCTGAGCTAATTTTTATATATGTTCCATTGAAATAGTAGAATTTGAATTTTTGTGGCAACGAGAGTGAAAATTCGCTTGGCAGTTGCAAATTAGTAGTTGTATTTGCTCTTATTTTCATTCTTCATATCATTAATAATTACAAATTCTTATAATTCTTTGATCCTTTTAAATTAGGCACTACTCATCAAACCAAACACATCTTTACTATTTTTGTTTCCTATGTGTCCATAGTTACAAGGTATTGGTTCATTTGAGGCTTATAAGCTCTTGAAAATTACTTGGCAAAATAAAATCATAAAGTCTAATCCTGTCATTATGTTTTTATTTTCATTTATTTGTATTTATAACAAGAGAACTCTTTTGTATTGTTGCTAATTTTACAGGTTGAGCATTGATTCTTTGGAGAATAACTGATTATTACTACCACTTATGGTGCTCAATGAAAACAGCATCTTACCTTTCTCTAAAGGGTATATTCCTAGCTAAAGTTTAATAAACCTCGATGAAGCTTTGTTCAATATCGTCTTTAATTTTATTTTTCTTGTGTTGCAGGTTACATTTCTCCTCCTTCGAGCTTCAATCTTGTTGTTGAATATGATATTATATTTGAATGATGTTGTGTTTGAATTGACTATGATGGTGTGCAATAATTCAAATGTTGAATGTGTGAAGTATTGTATAATTGCGTGTGGATTGAATTTGGTTTGTATTGAACTGCTCGATGAAGCTTTGTTCACTATTGTCAAATTGTGTGTGAATTGAATTCGGTTTGTATTGAATTCTCTATTAAGCTTTGTTCATTTGTAAACTAATTGTGTGTGGGTTGAATATGGTTTGTATTGAATTGCTTGATTAAGCAATGTTCACATGTTATTTAGTGGGTTAGTGGGCTATATGTCTAGTGGGCTATAAGTCTAGTCGAAAAAATGTAGCCCAACATTGAAGGAACCAAAAAAATGAAGTTTAAATAATACTCCCACTGTCCCCGATTAAGAGTCACACTTTTTTCATTTAGATCCGTTCCCAATTACGCTTCATTTTTACATAAATAGTAAGTAGGTCTCACATTCCACTAACTCAATTCACTCGCATTTTATTATAAAACTAATATAAAAAATATGGGTCCCACATTCCACTAACTTTTTCAACCAACTTTTCTTTACATTTATTAAAACTCGTGTCCGTTCAAAGTGTGACTCTTAATTGAGGACGGAGGGAGTAGTATCACAGAAACTTCACTTACTTCGCCGCTGGTTGGGATGTGGCAGAGAGCCGACGGCGTGGAGTCAGTGGCCGATGGAAGGCTACCCCTGGACGAAATCCGATGTCAGTCTGATTTTCAAGTTTAAAAAAAAAAAAAGGAAAAAGTTAGCTGCGGGTGTGGAAATATTTAACAAAATGGAAAAGAAGAACTTGTTTAGTAGTAGTTGGCAATTTAGCCACTGATGACATACTAACTAAATGGAAAAGAAGAACATGCCTATGTTTATTTTGTTCTTATTCTCACATTAGGCAAAATATTATTGCATCAAAATATCAAGTGATAGATAATGTCAGTATTATATATGGATTAAAGTGAAAAAGTGATATGTGCTCCTCTTATTCATACATCTTTGTTTAGAGTTTTATCATTTCTTTTATCTTGGTAAGTTAGGTATGACTATTACCCCTTGAAAAATGGCATAATATCTGATCAAAACACATCTTTATCTCCTTCTGTTGGTTTTCTGGACATGTATTCACAAATCACAACTAACAATCTCATCTCATTGATCTAACACGTGTTGGTTGATTACAAAAAGAATTGATTTTTTGATCAAAAGTTCTACATAGTTTTTTGTTTAAATTAGTTTCACTGGTCTTATATTAGTTTTGAGGATATTAACCTAGCTAGATAGATTGAAGTAGTAGCGCAGTACAAGTTAATCTATGGAGTATTAATCTCAGTCAACAATTTTCAAAGTCACAAATATTTCAGCCAAGTCATTCTTCATTCCTCAAGATTATGCTATTGCAAATGAGAGAACAATCTCTTGGTATTTCTCGCTTGTTTATTAAGTAACAAGATTTCCACCAAGCTAAAAAAACTGGCTGCGGATCTCTTCTTCATTGGGCTGTCACTAAATTCCAAGTTGAGAATTCAGTGGCTGTAAGTTAAGTTAAAAAAATACTATAAAGCTAAATCATAAAATGTCCTAAATTTAAAACTACAAAATTGAAATAACAGTCTAATTATTGGGCTTTATATCTAATTAGTAAAGCTAAACTTGAAAAAAATTAAAGTCAGAATGTTAAACATTAGAAAAGAATAAAGTCAGAATGTTTACTGCTCATTGTGGGATTATGCCCTTTGCAAATATGAAGTATAGAGAGCGAGCTGAAGCTGTGACCAGAGTCGGTGAAGGCTCGGGGAGGGAACAGATATTGAGACTCATTCATCAGCCAAAACTAGCCATTGGTGAAGTGGTAGTTATAACTGATTTTCTGTTTTGAAATTGGTTGTGGTTATCTCAAGTTGAAGTCTTCTATTTTTTTTAGCTCGGTATTCTCAGTTTGTATAGCAGAGTGAAAACACACACACACACAGCAGATTGGGGGTTTGTGAGCTCTAGCTTGTGATTAGTTTAGAGCATTCAATTTGTAAGTGTGAGCCATCTTCTTGAGAGTGTTGATTCAATAAACTTCGAGTGACTTCTCCGTGGATGTAGGCAGCCTTTGCCGAACCACGTAATTACTGAAGAGTGCTTTACTTTTCTTGTTTGAGATAGTCTTCAATCGGTAGTTTCATCCTAACAAGTGGCGCCGTCTGTGGGAAGGTGCTTGATCTTGGTTTTTCTTGGGCGTTTTTATATCAAGTTCTTGGTCTAGAAACCTGTCTCTCTGGTTGAAGCACGCCAACTGTTTGAAGAATATCTGCAACGAAGTTCGAAGTAGAGAAATTCACCGGTCACAATGATTTCGGGTTGTGGAGACTCAAGATGAAGGCGATCTTGATGCAGCAAGGCTTGTGGGAGATCTTGAATCAAGGTAGCAAGGAAGAAGAGAAGCCTGAACCAGATGAGAAGGAGAAAGCAAAGCTGCAGGGTATGCAATACAGAGCATACAACGCCTTAATTCTTAATCTCACGGATAGGGTTCTGAGGGAGGTCTCCAAAGAGGAGACTGCGGCTGGTGTATGGTCGAAGTTGGAGTCATTATACATGACTAAGTCCCTGGCTAATCGTCTGCATCTGAAGCAGAAGCTGCTGACATTCAAGATCACTGATGGGAAGAGTGTAGCTGAACAGCTTGAGGAGTTTAGCAAGTGCATAGATGATCTTGAGAGCATAGATGAGGAGATCAAAGATGAAGACAAGGCCCTGATGTTGCTGAATGCTCTCCCCAAAAGTTATGAGCATTTTAAGGATGCCATGCTTCTTGGCAGAGGGTCAAAGATCACCTATGAGGAAGTTCACACAGCCTTGAAACTCAAGGATTCCCAGAGGACCACAACTAAATCTAGTGATCCTTTGGCAGAGAGTCTCTACATGAAGCACAGTGAGAAGAAAGGAAAGAAAAAGAAATTTCAAAAGAAACAAGAGAAGGACAAGAATGAGGGTGGAAAGGAAACAAGAAGCTGCCATTACTGCAAGAAACCGGGACATCTCAAGAAGGCATGTTTTGCTTGGAAGAGGAAGCAAGAACAAGAGAAGTCTAGTGATGCAGAAACTGCAGATGTGACTCAAGAAGTTGAGAATCCTGAGGCCTTGAATGTGCAAGGTGTAAATACCATTGAGGAGTCTTGGATCATGGATTCAGGATGTACTTTCCATATTTGTTCACACAAATCTTGGTTTCAAAACCTTGAAATTAGCCAAGGATCTGTGATATTGGGCAATGACCAGACATGTGAAGTCAAAGGGGTTGGTAGCATAAAGCTCAAGGTGATGGATGGCAGTATCAAGGTCTTGACTGAAGTAAGATACATTCCACAAATTAAGAGAAACCTTATATCTCTGGGTCTGTTGGAGTCAAAAGGGTATAAGTTCAGCTATGAATCTGGAATACTAAAAGTAACAAAGGATTCAAGAGTCATCATGGAAGCCAAGAGGAGAAACAGCCTATATTATTTGCAGGCTGAGACGGTTGTTGGATCAGCTCACATTACCTACTCTCAAAGCATGAGTTGCTGGCCAAGCAGGGTGCCATCAAGATAAATGGTTCAGAAGGTTTGAAGAAATGTGAACCATGCATTCTAGGAAAGGCAAAGAAATTATCTTTCTCATCTGGAAAGCACACCTCCACTAGGCCGTTCATGTATGCCTACAGTGACCTCTGGGGGCTTCTCAAGTAGAATCCATGAGTGGAGGACTGACAAAGGGATGGAATTCTTATCTGCTGAATTTGAGGGGTTTTGCAAGTGCAAAGGTATTAAAAGGCACAGGACAGCCCCCAGGAATCCTCAACAAAACGGGGTTGCAGAGAGGATGAACCGAACTCTACTTGAAAGGGTGCGGTGCATGCTATTTTGATCTGGCCTGCCCAAGATTTTTTGGGCCGAGGCTTTATCTACTGCTGCACTATTGATAAACAAGTGTCCCTCATCTGCTATATCAGATGAAACTCCAGATGCAAGATGGTATGGGAGCATCAGTGACTACTCTGTTCTGAGGAATTTTGGATGTGCAGCATATGCACACATAAAGCAGAACAAGCTAGAGCCAAGAGCCAAGAAGTGTGTTATGCTTGGATACCAAGATGGTGTAAAAGCTTACAGGCTTTGGAGTCTAGAGAGGGGCGATCAGAAAATTGTTATAAGTAGAGATGTCAGTTTTAATGAGGATGAGATGCCATTTAAGAAACAGCTGGTACCTGCAGACCAACAGAATTTTGAGTTGGGAGAGGGATCTGGTGGGTTTGATTCTGAGGAAGAACCTGAAGCCATAGAGGATATGGAAGAAGGTGGAGAGCAGATAGAACAGCCAGATACAACTCAAAGTGAGGATGTTCAACAACCAACAAATCTGAATCAGAGACCAAGAAGAAGCACCAGACCACCCAGTTGGTTCTCTGATTATGATATGAGTTTTTTTGCTCTATGCGTGGCTGAAGTGTTATTGTATGCAGAGCCTTCAACCTATGAGGAAGCTATAAGGTGCAGGGAAAGTCAGAAATGGATAAAGGCAATGAGGGCAGAGCCTTCAACCTATGAGATGGATTTTGGTCAGAGATCCTGAAACTCAAAAGCTGATCAGTTGCAAATGGATTTTCAAGAAGAAGGTGGAGGTGGGAGAAGTTGAAACAATACGTTTTAAGGCAAGGTTGGTAGCAAGGGGGTTCACACAGGTGGAGGGAGTTGATTATACAGAGGTTTTCTCACCAGTGGTGAAGCACACTTCCATAAGAATTTTGCTCGCACTTGCTGCTCATTTTGCCTGGGAATTGCACCAACTCGATATGAAAACGGCCTTTCTACATGGGGATTTAGAAGAAACAATCTACATGGTGCAGCCTAAGGGTTTTGAGAAAGCTGGAGAGGAGCAGAAAGTGTGTTTGCTAAAGAAGAGCCTATATGGGCTCAAACAGAGTAGTAGACAATGGAACTTGAAATTTCATGAGCACATGATGGCTATGAAGTTTGAAAGATCTAGCTTTGATAGCTGTGTGTATGTGAAGAAAAGAGGAAAGGAGATTATTGCTTACCTGCTGCTGCTGTATGTGGATGACATGGCTCTCACAAGAAGGAGATTCAGCTTATTAAAGATGATCTAAGACTGAAGTTTGACATGAAAGATCTGGGGGAGGCTAAGAGAATCCTAGGAATGGATATTTTCAGAGATAGAAAAAGGAGGGTTCTAAGGCTGGTCCAGGCAGATTATGTTAGTAAAGTGATCAGCAGATATCAGATGACAGATGCAAGATCAGTGTCCATTCCTTTGGCCAACCATTTCAAGTTGAGCAGGGAACAAATGCCTAAGACAGAAGAGGATAAGAGAGAGATGAGCCGAATCCCATATGCAAATATTTTTGGGAGTGTCATGTACTTGATGATTTGCACCAGGCCAGATGTGGCCCATGCAATCAGTGTGGCTAGTAGATACATGTCAGATCCGGGCAGGGAACTTTGGACTGCTTTGAAATGGATTTTAAAGTACCTAAAGGGTTCAATGAATGTTGGTTTGCATTTTGGAGGTGGAGCATGGTCTAAAGATGATGATATTCTGGAAGGTTTCTGTGATTCAGACTATGCAGCCAATCTGGATAATAGGAAATCTCGGAGTGGCTACATCTTTACACTTTTTGGCACAGCTGTGAGTTGGAAGTCAAATTTACAATCAGTTGTTGCTTTATCCACAACCGAGGCTGAGTATATCTCACTGACTGAGGCTGTAAAGGAAGGGAAATGGTTGCAGGGGATACTTGATGATTTTGGGGTTGAGCAGACTAGAGTGAAGATCAAATGTGATAGTAATTCAGCCATATGCTTAGCAAAGCATCAAATGTTCCATGAAAGGAGTAAACACATTGATGTTAGAAGGCATTTCATTCGGGATGAAATTCAGAATGGGAGAATAGATGTTGTGAAGGTCCCAACAGAGGAAAATGCATCTGATATGTTAACAAAGGCTCTGCCGGTCTCTAAGTTTAAACATTGCTTGGAGTTGGTGGAGATTGTGGAGTGTTAGAGTCAAGTACCAAGGTTGAGAAGGAAGTTAGATATTGATTATTCTTCTTTGCAAGGTCAAGGTGGAGATTTGTGGGATTATGCCCTTTGCAAATATGAAGTATAGAGAGCGAGCTGAAGCTGTGACCAGAGTCGGTGAAGGCTCGGGGAGGGAACAGATATTGAGACTCATTCATCAGCCAAAACTAGCCGTTGGTGAAGTGGTAGTTATAACTGATTTTCTGTTTTGAAATTGGTTGTGGTTATCTCAAGTTGAAGTCTTCTATTTTTTTTAGCTCGGTATTCTCAGTTTGTATAGCAGAGTGAAAACACACACACACACAGCAGATTGGGGGTTTGTGAGCTCTAGCTTGTGATTAGTTTAGAGCATTCAATTTGTAAGTGTGAGCCATCTTCTTGAGAGTGTTGGTTCAATAAACTTCGAGTGACTTCTCCGTGGATGTAGGCAGCCTTTGCCGAACCACGTAATTACTGAAGAGTGCTTTACTTTTCTTGTTTGAGATAGTCTTCAATCGGTAGTTTCATCCTA